>NW_027202349.1:4855000-4888804 GCF_024711535.1 Dipodomys merriami | reverse complement strand
TTACATGGGCAAGATGATGAGTACATTTCTTATCAAGCATTGTAGCCTCCTCCTTTGTTTCCCCTTCACATCCCTTACCATCCCCTCCTGCCCCCCCGACCCAATCCTCCCTGCTCTCCCTCCTCCCCCACCAAAGTTGTAAAGTTTGTTTGCGACATAACGACTTGTACATCTCATTGTTGCAATGGGTCCACTTGTATCCTTACTTACATTATTTGTTTTTCCCCTTCCCCTCCACAAATTATACCGACATCAAATACAGTGAAAGCAGGGGTTATACTGTGGGGAAGGGACATACAAAACTACAAAGACATAATCTTATAAATGTGTTAGAAACAATCGAATGAAAGAAAAAAAAAACATTTGAATACATATCTTAGGGTTCATTTCCCTAACATCACCTTATCTGACTTTTTCTGCTTGACTCAGACATATACTAGATATTACAAAAAAGGGAAACCATGGGACCTATGTTTCTTTGGGCCTGGCTTACTTCACTTAATATAATTTTTTTTCCAAGACTTTCCATTTCCTAACAAATGGAACAATGTCATTCTTTCTGATGGAGGCATAAAATTCCATTGTGTATATATACCACATTTTCTTGATCCATTCATCTACTGAGGGGCATCTGGGTTGGTTCCATATCTTAGCTATGGTAAATAATGCTGCAATAATCATAGTCATGCTGGTAGCTTTAGTGTGGTCTTGTTTGTGATCATTTGGGTAAACACCCAAAAGTGGGATGCTGGGTCATAGGGAGCTCTATGTGGAGTCTTTTGAGGAACCTCCATACTACCTTCCAAACTGGTTGAACAAGTTTACACTCCCACCAACAATGAAGTAAGGTTTCCTTCTGTCCACATCCACGCCAGCATCTGTTATTATTATAGTTCTTGGTTTTAGCCATTCTAACTGGGGTAAGGTGGTATCTCAATGTTGTTTTGATTTGCATTTTTTTTTATGGCTAGGGAGGTTGAGCATTTCTTTATGTGTCTATTGGCCATCCATCTTTCCTTTTCAGAGAAGTTTCTGTTTAAGCCTTTAGCCCACTTATTTATTGGGCAGTTGTTTCTTTGAGGATTTGTTATTGGGAGATTTAATTTTTTGCATTCCAAGTATATTTTAGATATGAGACCCTTGTCCGTTGTATGGCTAGTGAATATCTTCTCCCAATCCGTAGGCTTTCTATTGATCTTGATATGCGTGCTGAGAGCAATAAATTTGCCCCTCTGGACTGCTTTCGCTGGGTCCCATCCATAGGTTTCTTCGTGATGTATTTTCATTTTCATTGAATTGTAGGAACTTTTTAATTTCTTCTTTAATTTCTTGTGTAACCCATGTATTGTTCCAAGAGTGTTGTTTAATTTTTATATGTTTAAGTTTTTTCTACTTTATGCCTTGTTACTGAGAACCAGTTTGATTCCAGTATGGTCAGATAGAATACAGGGTATTATGTCGATCCTCTTGTATTTGCTTAAATTCCTTGTATGAACTAACAAATGATCTATTTGAGAAAAAGTTAGGGAGTTTGCAAGAATAAGACCCTGCTGGTGGGAATGCCTGTAATTCTAGCTACTCAGGAGTTTTAAAGCCATCCCAGGCAGGAATGTTCATGAGGATTTTCTGGGGTAGTTCAGCACCACATCCTGCCTCAAGTCTGTGGCTGTTCACCACCTTTCCAGCATGGCCTGGGCTGATCTGCTTATGCAAGCCAGTATGGAGAGACGGTGCACCCCACTGCACGTCTGTAGTTGTTCACTGCCACTGTCGATGCCGCTGCTGCTGCCACAACTGATGCCACTGCCTGAGCTGCTGCCACTGCCCCAGGATCAGCTGGGCCACATATGCAAGCCAGGCACTCCACCACGAGTCAGGTGTTAGACACTGCTCTGCCTCTGGCTTGGCTGGGCCGCTTATGCGGGCCAGTATGGAGAGGCACAAACCACCACAGGTCTGGAGGTGTTCACTGCAGCTGTCCCCACCCTTGCCACCGCTGCCGCCCTGGGCTGGTCTGGGCTGTTCCTGTGGACTAGTGCCAAGAGGCATTGTGCCCAGAGTCTTGGTGGTTTGCCGCCACTGCCAGCTGCTGCTGATGCTGCTCCAGGTTAGGCTAGGCTGTTTACACCAGCAGGAGAGAGGTACCACAGTGTGAGTCTAGGGTCATTCACCACTGCTGACAGCTGCTGCTGTTCCTGACTGGATTGGACTGCTTGCACCAACCAGGCAGAGGCGCCATGCCAGTTCCAGTGAGGGAAGGCTTCATGCCGGCTCTGCATTTGAGATTTCTGTTTGTATTCTCTGTGTTGGCCCCGTAACTTGGGAGTCTTCTGGGAGCCTTGGGATGCTTGCCAGTGTGTGGTCTTTGGAGGGTCCAGAGCCGGGATACTTATGCAGCCTGGCATGAATACCCACAACTTAAGCTGCTCAGCACAGAGCCCCATCACCAACAAGGGGTGGGGGAAGGGTCTTCCCACTTTACTGTCTGTGTAGGTTTTTCCCTTTTCTTTTATCACTTCCTATATCTCTCTGAGCAATTGCATTTTGGGGGGAGGAGGGTGTCACTTGGTGAAACAGAGCATTGAAAGCCAAACACTGTATTTGGTTGGAGAGAGTTATGGTGTTTCCCTGTTGTTCCATTGCCATCTTGGCCCCTCCTTTTCAGGTGGAATTTTTCTTAGGCGGCAAGTGGGCCTTGGTTACCAAAGGATAGGTACATAAGAGAATATGTTGTAAAGCCAGCAATTTGTAGTTAGACATTTCTGTTAATATAGCCTTCACAAGATTAGGGAACAAAGGGGGTGGTCTAAACTAAGGTATATCAAAGGGATTAAATTCTTTAACATGAGGGCTACATCTTGCTCGAAGAAGAGCAAAGTGAAGGAGACTTACATAGCCATGGCCAGTCTCTGTATTTAATTTAGTTAAAGTTTCCTTTAAGGTTATATTCATTCTTTCTAGTGCCTTGAATTCTGAGTTCTATATATGGATTGTAACTTCCAATTTATTCCTAGGGCATTAGTTAATAATTGAGAACTTGGGCTGTGAATGCAGTGCCAACTTCAGACCCTACACCTAAGGTTAAGTCAAATCAAGGAATTATTACATGCCTCAGCTCAGCCTGAAAAAATGTCCACTATTATAACAGATACCAATACCCATACTTTCCAGGCTTTACCTCTGTGAAGTCCACTTGCCCAATTCACCATCTTAGGTTCCTCACATATGAATTCTTTCCATATGTTCCAGCTTTTCAGCTTTTACCTGTTGGAAATTACCTACACACATTACAAAGGATTGTCAGGCTGAGGCCCCACTGGTTCTCAGAACAGTCTTAGGCAGTGGCCTCGGGCAATTTACCTTGGTGCAAATATCTACATGTAAACTGACAGAAAGCTTAAGCTGTATTCATTTTTCCCAAGTTTAGTTTCAAAATTTGCACACTTATTACCACTGTTTTTGCTTCTTCCTTTAATCTTAGCAACTAGTAGCTCTAAAATTTGCACACTTATTACCACTGTTTTTGCTTCTTCCTTTAATCTTAACAACTAGTAGCTCTAGAGACCCCGCTGTTTTTAGAGTGGTCTCCCAAGCTACCTAATCAGCTCAGATCTTTCTCTGTATCTTAGGGTCTCTAGTTTCTTTAACTCCTGTATAGTACTCTGAACCTTGGAGTCTTCTTCCATTTTATTCTCCTCCTTTTCTCTCAAACTTGCTTTCATGATCCCACTCACCTTCTCAATGTGCTCCTTAACTTTCAAGGGTTTTGGCAGGGTCACAGGAGAGTTCCTTTGACTGGCCAACTGCTGTTCCTTCTCACAACCCCTTTGCTTGATCTTCAGCTCCACCCTTAAGTTAAAAAAAGGTGCTATTGAGAGGTAATTTTTTCCACCTCCATCTGTTCCATTAGGACATGATGTTTCCGCATTACATTTATGGTGAAGATCTCAGCAGTCTTTTTGGCCTTTTACTCTAGTAGTTTCTCTTTCTAGTTTTCCACTTCAGTGTATTTTGGGGACAGATCTTTCAACTATTTGTTTAGCTATTCTGTTTTTGTTCCTAATGCTCTTTTCCTTTCCCAGGCATTCTTATCAGACCATGTGGTCCTTTAACTCTTACTGAAGAGTAACAATCTCTTTCTTGAGCCTGATATTTCCTGTTCACTTTTCTTGGCCTCATCTTCTATGACATAGCACTTCCTCGTCTTTCTCTATAACTACTCTTATCTTCTTTCTCTGTTGTTTTGAATATCTGGTGACACTCTTCAAAGCTTATAATCAACATGTACTTCAGCCTAATACATTCTTATATCAGATCCAGCTCTTTTATTATGTCCACTATTTCTTAATGAAGGATTAGGATCTCTTCTTGGCCTCACTTGTGGTTAGCAAGGATGGTAGCATTGCCGTCTTGTGCTTCTGTTGGCTTCTGACCTGTGGTCCACTAACTTGCCTCATGCTCACCCAGGCTAATGTACTTGAATTTCATTTGATTCTGACTGTTTTTTAGTTTCCTTTTGAGGATTTTCTTCTCATTTTTGACTCTCACAAGTTTATAATTTATTTCTTCAAAACTTTTCTTCACGTCAATAATTCTCTGGTTTCTCCAGTGTACTCTTCTATTTGCTTTTAAGCTCTTAGTGGGTTTTGTTTGGCACATATAGGAGATTCAGTATTTTATAACCTGTGTTTTGAAATAGAAGTGTGTGAATTTTTTCTTTGCCACATTTCTTCTTTAGTTTATAGGGCTGTTTTTAAATTGAACACAGTTGGAATTCAGAGCCTCAAGCTCCTTTGCATGTTTCTCCAGAGATACAAACACATTTTCCAGGTGTTAATGGGGTTACATAACCTGTTATTTTCAATCTTTCTCCCCCTTGGGCATTCCTTTTTCCAATGTCTATTTTGCTTGCAATAAGCACACTGATCTAGTACTAGAGATTCCCTATTGCCATTTGCAAATGAATTTTACTATCTTTGTCAAGGGTTTCTTGATCCCTATTCTGGGGCTCCTACCAAAACTCAAACCCCCTTCTTACTCTTTTTTTCCAGGGTGCCTCTGTTATTAAACAACCACTGGGCAACCACTTCCAACTCAAAATACACCTTTCCCTCAAAACTTTATAACTTTTGAAGATTTCTTCTAAGATATGGGGCTGACTAACAAAGGCCATATTTAGGGCTCTTTGATTCTCCAGGGCTTCAAGATCTATAGGCCTATAAGTCCTATAGGCGTCTGGGAGAAGTTTCAGAAAAGCATTAGGGTACTCACTGGGGAACTCTCCCATCTCACACACATTTCTGGCTTTCTAGCCTCTGCGGTATCCCTGCTAACCAAACCTGGCAATAATTGGTAAGCACATTCCTACCTCAATTGCTGTTAGTCTCAGCTTGGATAAGTCTGGGGAAAGACTTGATCCAAATGGTCTGGTTCAATAGTGGAGCTACTGTCTGGTCCAGGGACCACATTCAAGTTACCGAGCAGGATTCACTTCCTTTTCTACCAGGTGAAAAGCATCTGTAAAATTTGCTGACACTCATCCCAGTTGTCCTTGTGTGTGAAAATTACTGTCTGTAATGGGGTAATGATCCTGGTTATTTTTTTCTGAAAAGGATGGATTTTGCTGTTTCCAGTAATACAGGTCACTATTTGTAAAGGGACCATATATTAAAAAGGGGGCCTGCCCACCATCTCCTCCATGTTCCTGTCTCAAGGGTAATAAGGGTAACATACCACACTGCACCAC
Source organism: Dipodomys merriami (assembly GCF_024711535.1). Lineage (NCBI taxonomy): Eukaryota > Metazoa > Chordata > Mammalia > Rodentia > Heteromyidae > Dipodomys > Dipodomys merriami. The sequence continues at coordinate 4,883,058 of NW_027202349.1, read as the reverse complement.
CTCAGGATGGTACAAGTAACCAATTTTGGCATGGGAGGACGTAACAATAGAGGTGCTGATGGCAAAGAATAGGAGAAAGATTACATCAGTGCATCTTCTTCTGAGGGGTTCTGTAACCCTGGGAGAGAATATTTTTTGGATATGACAAATTTAGACCTTTTTCTCCCATCCTGAGCAAAGGAGTAAACAGAGGTGCATACAGGACACAGATAGAACTATCAGCATGCACACACAGTACAATAGCCACAGACACTTAACCCACATGCCCCAAACCTCTCAATGTTGACCTCTATAGGAGGTCCCAGATGACAGAGAGGATATTCCAGATTGCCTCTTGAGGAGGTCGCAGATGACCTCTGGAGGATGTCACATATGTACTCGCTAGGAAGCCCTAGATGACCTCTCATGGATGTTCCAAATGGCTTCCCAAGGAAGTGTCAGATGACCTCCAAAGCAGGTCCCAGATGTCCTCTCAATGAGGCTGAGATAACCTCATGAGTAGCTCTCAGATGGTCACTCAAGGAGGCCATATATGAACTCCAGAGGAGGTTCCAGATAACCCTCTTGTGAAAGCCACAGATGACCTCCAGAGAAGGTCCTATATGGCTTCTCAAGGAAGTCCCAGATGGTGTCCGAAGACAGTCATAGATTTCTTATCAAGGTAACCTGAGATGACCTCCAAAAGAAGCTCCAGATGACCTCAGGAGCTGGTCCTAGATTGCCTCTTAAGGAAGCCCCAACCCAGATGCCCTTCAGTAGATGAATGGATCAAGAAAATGTGGTATATATACACAATGGAATTCTATGCCTCCATCAAAAAGAATGACTTTGACCCATTTGTTAGGAAATGGAAAGATTTGGAAAAAATTATATCAAGTGAACTAAGCCAGGCCCAAGGAAACTTAGGTCCATGGTTTCCTTTATTTCCCAATTACTACTTTTATAGAGGTCTCAGATGACCTCCTGAGGAAGCAACAAATGACCTCTGGAGAAAGTCCAAGATGACCCGGTAGAAGGCTCCAGATGACCTCCAGGGTAGGTCTCAGATGGCTTCTCAAGGAAGTTGCAGATGTACTCTTGATGAGGTTCCAGATGGCTTCCCAAGGAAGGCCTACATGACCTCTCAACGAGGCTCCAGATGGCTTCCCAAAGAAGCAACAGATGACCTCCAGAGGGGATCCCCAAAACTGGCTGGCAAGCTTGCCCAGACACACCCCTAGAGGTCCCTAAATGACTTTTGTCCATGATTCTCCTCCGGAGACAAACACTAGAGGTACACTCTCAACCTTGAGGGCTGACACTCTCACCTATGGGGATTTTTCCCTGAGGCCCAGGCCTGATGCCATCCAAATGGATTATCTCGATAGGGGGTCTCCAAAAATTAACACCTCTGTAGTTCAAGAGAATCCATAGAGACACATTTAATATCATAAATGTTCTCCTAAAAACCAACCCCCAAAATTAGGAAATCCAAAACTCCAAACATCAAATGGCAAGCCTTTTTTACCCTTCCTTTTGTCTCTCCACTACAGAACTATACTTCCTTCGAGGTCTTTCTTTTTTCCCTTCTACCAGTTCCTTCTTCTCTTCAGGCCCCTTCACTCTCCACAGGCATGAACTGCTTTGACTGGGTCATCAGTTGCCATCCTTTACCTCCTGCCCTCCCTCAACTTCTTTTCCTCCTAGGTCTTTCTCCTTCTGTTATCACCCCACTTCCTTCCTTACAGGACTTTTCCCTTTTTCTCTCTCCTTCTATTGCTGTGAACCAGCAGCCTATATAAAGTCTTTACCCCTTCTCCACTCCAACTGCCTAACAGTTTTCAACTCTCAAATCCCAAACGCCCACAGCCAAATCACTTCTTCACAGCTCAGCACGTGATGATTAATGCCCCAGCCCCTCCCACAGAATGCCCCACTTCTTTGGTGACATACTTTATCCTCTCCAGCTGGCCAGGAGATGGGGCCACACTAATTATCCAAGCCTGTAGATTATCAGAGCCCTGCTGATTATTACAGTATACTCCTTGTGAACTAGTAGCAATTGAAATTGGAAATTTGATTGTGATATTACAAACTCGTTGTGACATCACAAACACATTTTAACATCATACCACCACGACATCACAAACCCATGGTGACAACATTGTCATTGGGACATCATGATTCCATTGTGACATCTCAAATCTATTATGACCTCTTAGCTCCTTTGAAAAATCACATGCCCTTTTCAACATCAGTCCCTTTGTGTACCCATATCCTTGTTGTTAACTAATGACAATTGAAAGCAGACATGCCATTATAACATCAAAAAGTGTTTGTGACATCCTCAAAAGCGTGACATCACATTTTCATAATAAGCGCATCATCTCATTGTGAAATAACCAAACTCAATGACATAATCGTATTATGACAACAATTCTCATTTTGACATCATAGACACGTTCTGAATGCCTATTCTGTGATTTCATTGTATTTCATATGTGGCATGAGAGTTATCAGAAATGCATTTTTGTGCCTAAATAACCATTTTGACATCATAACCACTTTGTGCCATCACAGTGCCATTGTGTTATCACTAGCACAATGTGACATCACAAACTTCTCCTCTCCTCATAACATTTGTGACATGCTGACATTGTGATATCAGACCTTTTTGCCCTCATAATTTGTTTTCAACCTCATATTTCATGTATGATATTAGATACCAGAAATCCACTGTGACATCATGACCATTGTGACTTCACACTGACAGATGTAATGATCATCTTGTCACATTGTGGCATCACAAAAGGTTTTGATGTCACAATTAATTGATGATGACCTACAGGTAAGGGGTCACAATAGGTCTATGATGTCACAGTTGGTTGTTGATATCCAAATAGCATAAAGGATCTCATTTGTCATGAAATCACAGAGAATATGAGTTCCAAAACGGACTGTGCTATCTCCAAAGTCATGTGTTGTCACAAATGTGATGAAATCCTAGGAGGATTGTGATGTCACAGTGTGACACAGTATTTATGATGTCTGTCAGTATGATGTCACAATGATCATGATGTCACAGTGGATTTCTGATATCACATATCATAACTGAAATATTATAAAGTTGAAAATAGATTACGAACTCATAAAGGGCCTAAGACATTAAAATTGCAGCATATCACAAGACATGAGGACAGGGCAAGTTTGTGATGTCAGTGTATTAGTGATACCACCATGGAACTGTGATATCACAAAGTGATTGTGATGCCATATATTTATGAGATCACAATGGTTTTCTGATATCAACCCAGAGGCCACATCATTTGAAATAGAATGAAATAGAATAGACATTTACAATGTATCTATGACATCACAATGACAATATAATGTCATAATGCTATGAGGTCATTGTAAATTGGTGATGTTGCAAGGAGATAATGGTGTCAGAATGAATATATCTTGTCACTCTGGTGATGGGGTAACAAAGGTTTGTGATGTTACAATGGCATATATGAATACAATTGTCATGTGTTCACAATGAGGATATGGGTACACAAAGAGACTGTAATGTCACAAATGTCATGTGTGTATTCAAAGGTACTTAGGGGCCATGATAGCTTCATGATACACAGTTGTGATGAGCTCACAATAGGTTTTAGATGTCAAGATGAGTTTGTAATATCTTAAACACATTTCCAATTTCAATTGCTATTTCACAATGTGCATACAAGTTCACAGAAGGAGCTTGAAGTCCTAATGGACATGAATTTTTAAAAATGTTATAAGGCCATATTATGTTTGTGAATACACAATGGGACATTGATATCACCATGGCAATGTCAACTCACTGCATCATGTCAAAATATTATTTTGGTGTCACAATTAGTTGATGATGCCACATTGGTGATGAGGTCACAAAAGATTGGTGATGTCACAATGTGTGGGGCATGTCACAATGGCATAATGTTTCTCAATTGTCTTTAACTTACAGTGAGTATCTGAGTTCACAAAAGAACTGTAGTTTTTCCAAAAGTATGTGTTTTCACAAATATATTGAAATCTTAAAAGGTTTGTGATGTCAGAATTTGGCAGAATGGTTATGACATCTGGCAGTGTGATGTCACCATGTTCATGATGTCACTGGGAATGATAGCAAATGTCATATGTGCAATCTAATGACGTCGACAACAGATCATGAGGACAAAAAGGCTTAAAAGAATTACAGCGTGTCACAAAAATTTATGATGACAGGATAGGTTTCTGATGTCATGGTGGGTTAGTGATATCACAATGACAATGTTATGTACAAAGGGATTGTGATGTCACAATGGTTATGAGTTCATGATTTGTTTATGATATCAACCTACAGGCCACATTTGAAATACAATGAAATCACAGAAAAGGTGTTCATAATGTGTCTATGATGTCACAATGACAATGTGAAGTTATAATTCTATCATATTATTTTAGTTTTGTGATTTCAGAATGAGCAGATGATGTCAAAGCTACAATGTGATGTCACAATTGTGATGATCTCACAAACTTTTTGATGTTAAAATGTCATCTTTGATTCTCAATTGTCAATATTTCACGGTGGGGATTTGGGTACACAAAGCGACTGTGATGTCACAAAACTATGTATTTTTTTCAAAGGTTATAAGAGGTCATAATAGTTTTGGGATGTCACAATGTGATCCTGTTGTCAAAAACAGCAATGTGATGTCACAATGGGTTTGTAATGTCACAGTGTTGGTGAGGTCACAATGGGTTAGTTATATCATGAGTTTGTAATATCACAAATTTGTCCAATTTCACCATGATACACTTAATAACCAGCAGTGCCCCTATCATCCATGGGAACAGATAGTCATCATGGCCTCCTGGTCTGGACCACTGGACAGGAGGATGAATGCAGCTGAAGGGGGCAGCACATGCTGCTGAAGGAGATAGGTAATCAAGCCCCACATGGTGAGCTGCCATGAAGTGATTGGGAATGGACATTTGGGAAGAGATGATTGAAAACTGTTATGCCGGAAGCATACTGCAGTGGGGGAAGGGTACAGCCTATACATAGGCTGCATGTTCAGAGCAACAGAAGGGGAGAGAAGGGGGAAAGGCTTGGAAGGAAAGAAGTGAAGAGACTGCAGGAGAGTAAAAACCTGAGAGGAGAGGAAATTGAGGGAGACCAAGAGTTGAAGGACGGCAACTGGCCACCTGGACAGGGCAGGGCAGGCCTGTCAAGAGTAGAGCAGCCTGAAGAAAAGAAGGGAATGGTGGAAGAAAAAAATGAAAAGACCTGAAAGGTAGGACAGGTCTGTAGAGAAGGAGGATGAAGAGAAAGAAAAAACCTTTTCCTTTGAAGTGTGGAGCCTTGGAGATCATTATTTTTGGGGTTGCTTGTTTGCAGACCAGATAACAAATGGCGGGGCTGCTCTTTGGAGGTCTGAGGGTTCATGGTTGAAGCTGCATTTAGCTGTGGGCATCCAGCCCAGGTCAAGGTAGACACTTGTTACAAAATTCATGAGGACAAGAGAGGTCTGTGATGTTACATTGTATTAATAATATCACAATGTCAATATGAGGTCACAAAGGGATTGTAATGTCACAATGGTGATGTGGTCACAATGGGTTTCTGAAATCAGCCTATATGTCACATTGGAGATATAATGAAACCACAGAATAGGCAATCACATTGTCTCTATGACCTAACAATGAAAATGTGATGTCATAATGCTATGACTTCATTGTCATTTTGGAATGTCACAATGATTTGATGGTATCATAAAACAGTGTGATCTCACTCTGGAGATGATATGACAAAGTGTTTGTAATGTTACAATGGCATGTCTGATGTCAGTTGTCCTTTGTTCACAATGAGGATATGGTTACCCAAAGGGACTGTGATGTCACAAGTACCATGTGCTTTTTCAAAAGTGCTAAGAGGTCAAACAGGTTTGGGATGTCACAAGGTGACCGAGATATCACTGTGGCAATGTGATGTCACAATGGGTTTTGATATCACAGTGGTGATAAGGTCACACTTGGATAATGGTGTCACAATGAATTTGTAATATCACCATTACATGTCCAATTTCATTCTACTAGATCACAGTGAAGATACTAGTTCACATAAGGAGCTAGAAGTCAGAAAGGCCATGAATTTTGTAAAATATTATGAGGAAATAATTGATTGGTGAAAATGCAATGGTGAAAATCTGATTGGTAATGTGATGTTACTATTACATGGGATAGTATTGTTTTGAAGTCACAAATAGTTGGTAATGCCATACAGGTGATGAGGTCACATAGGTTTGTGATTTCCCAATGAGATGGTGATGTCAAAATCTCATGCCAGATCTCTAATTGACAATGAATATATAAGTTCAGAAGGGTTAATGATGTATCCAAAGGCATATGTTGGCACAAATATCATGAGTCTTAACAGGTGTGTGAGGTCACAATGTGAATCATTGGTCATGATATCTTGCAGTGTGATGTCACAATGGTCATGATGTCACAGTAGATTTCTGATATCACCTGTCATACCTGAAGTATTATGAGTTGAACAGTTTATGAACTCAGAGAGGCCAAAGTGATCACACTGGAAGCATGTCAAAAATTTATGAGAATAGGACAGTTTGTGATGTCACAGTGGGTTAGTGATATCATAATTGCAATATGGTGTCATCAAGATATTGTGATGTCATGATGGTTATGTGGTCACAATGTATTTCTGATATCAACCCACCTGCCACATTTGAAATAGAATGAAATCACAGAATAGGCATTCCAATGTGTCTGTGGCATCAGAATGACCATGTGATATCATAATGCTATGATGTCATTGTTTTATGATGTCATGATGGGCTGATGTCATAATGACAATGTGATATTACACTGGTGATGATGTCATAAAGGTTTTGAGATGTTAAAATGGCATGTTTCATCTCAATTGTCATTAGCTCAAAATAAGGGTATGGATACCAAAAGGCCTGTGATTTCACAAAGGCCATGCTTTCTTGCAAAGCTCCTGAGGTCATAATAGGTTTGGGATGTCACAATGTGATCATGGTGGCACAATGGCAATGTGATATCCCAATGAGTTTGTGATGTCACCACGGTGATAGGGTCACAATGGGTTAGTGATGTCTTATCAAGTTCATAATATAACAATGACATACACAATTTCAATTTCTTCTAATTCACTATGAGGATACTGTAATAACCACTGGGGCCAGTATTATCTGTGAGAGCTGATAATCATTGGCCTGGCCCACGGGAGAGTGTGGGAAATGCCGCCAATGCTGAAGTGTCAAGCCTCACAAGGTGAGCTGTCAAGAAGTGATTAAGCATTGGGCAGTTTGGGAAGTGATGGTTGAAAACTGTTAGGCAGAAGACCCGTTGGAGTGAAGAGAGGTAAACCTATATATAGCTTGCATTTTCAGAGCATTGGAAGGGGAAATAAAAATGGGTGCTACCTGGATGGAATAAAGGAAAAAAACCTGAGAAGAGAGGAAATTGATGGAGAGCAGAAGGTTGGCAAGTGGTCACTGGGGCAGAGTAGGGCAGGCCTGTGGAGAGTGGAGAGGCCTGAAGAGAAGAAGGAAGTGGTGGAAGGGATAACGAGAAAGACCAGGAAGCAAGGACAGCTCTGTAGTGAAGGAGGGAGGAATGGAAAAGTAAAAAGCCTTGCCCATTGAGGTTTGGCGCTTTGGAGATCATAATTTTTTGGTTGGTGGTTTGCAGACCAATTAGAAAGGGTGGGACTGCCCATTGAAGTTCTGAGGTTTGTTGGTCAAGGATGCTCTTGGCACTGGGTATCCAGTCCAGGATAAGGTAATCACAGTAGCCTTTCTATTGTAAATTGTTTTATTATATTAAATGTGACTCGATGGCTTGTCTCATTGACTTAGGGGTCATAAGTACATGAGTTCACAGAAAAAGCTTGAAATCTCAAAGGCCATGAATTTTCTAAGATGTGATGTCACCATAATAGGTTTGTAAAAACACAATGGAACAATGGTGTCACAACGGCAATACCACAATATAATGTCAAAATAATGATTTGATACCACAATTAGTTGTTGATGCCATTCTCATGATGAGCACAATAAATTTGTGATGTCACAATGGGTTTATGATGTCAGAGTGACATGGCAGATCTCAACTGTCATTAATTGGCAATGAATATGAGTTCATAAAGGGACTGTAATGTCTCCAAAGGCATGTGTTGTCACAAATGTGATGCTGTTCTAACAGTTTGTGATGTCACAATGTGACACAATATTCATGAAATCTGGCAATATGATGTCACAGGGGATTTCTGATATCACATGACATACCAGAAATATGAGATTGAAAACAGATTATGAGCTCACAAAGGGCCGAATATATAACTAGGGCAGCATGACACAAAACTTATAAGGACAGGACTGGTTTGTTATGGCACAGCAGGATAATGATATCACAATGGCAATGTGATGTCACAATGTATTGTGATATCACAATGGTTATATTATCAAAATGGGTTTCTGAAATAGAATGAATTCATTCAGTAGGCCTTTACACTGTTACGTCTATGATGTAACAATGTCACTGTGATTTACACTGCTATGATGCCATTGTCGTTTGGTGATGTGACAATGAGCTGATGGTGTAATAATGTCAATTTGATGTCAATGTTGATTTATGATGTTACAATGCTTATGAGGTCACATTATGTTTCTGATATCAACACACATGTCAAATGTGAAATAGTATGAAATAGCCTTGCACCGGTGGCTCACACCTGTAATCCTAGCTACTCAGGAGGCTGAGATCTGAGGATCATAGTTCAAAGCCAGCTCAGGCAGGAAAATTCATGAGACTCATCTCCAATAAAAACGACTAGAAAACCAGACGTGGTGCTGTGGCTCAAGCGATAGAGTGCTCACCTAGAGCAGAAGAGCAATGACAGCAATCAAGCCCAGAGTTCAAGCCCCACAACCGGAAAAAAAAAACAATTAAAAATAGGCATTCACATCTATCTGTAACATCACAATGACAATGTGATCTCATAATGCTATCTTGTCATTGTACTTTTGTGATGTCAAAAGTAGTTGACACTGTCATAATGAAAATGTTATGTCACACTGGTGATGCCACAAAGGGTTCATGATATTACAATGACATGTCTGATACCAATTGGAAGTTCATAATGAGGGTATAGTTACACAAGGGGACTGTGATGTCACAAAGGCCATATGTTTTCTTCAAAGGTGCTAAGAGGTCCTAATAGGTTTAGGATGTCAAAATGTGATAGTGATGTCAAATGGCAATGAAAGTTCTCAATGGGTTTGGATGTCAAATTGGTAATGAAATAATAGTTTTGTGAAAACACATCTCATAACCACATGTCCAATTTCAGTTGCTACTATTATACAATGAGGATATGAGTTCACAGAAGACTGAAGTATAACAGGCCATGAATTTTCTAAAATGCTATGAAGACATACTAGGTTTTAGAAAACACAATGGAACAGTGATATAATAATGGCAATGTGATGTTGCAATATGATAACTTAATAAGGTTTTCATATCACAATTGGTGATGCCACACTAGTGATATTTACAAGAGGTGTGTGATGTCAAAATGGGTTGGTGATATCAAAATGACACATGTGATCTCAATTGTCATTAACTCACAATGAGTATATGAGCTCATAAAGGGACTCTGGTATCTCAAAAGTCATGCGTTGTCACAAAAGTGATGAAGTCCTAACAGGTGTGTGTTGTCAGAATGTGACAAAATGCTCTTAACATCTTTCAGTGTGATGTCACTATGATCTAAATGTCACACTGGATTCGGGTATCACATTTCATACCTGGATTGGGTATGAGAGGATTAGAATTTCACAGTGGGTTAGTGATATCCCTATGGAAATGTGGGGTCACAAAGGGATTGTGCTACCACAATGGCTATTAGATCACAATGTGTTTCTACTATAATAGGTTTGTGCTGTCACAATTTTTGGGGGGAGGGGGTTTGTAATGTCTTGTTTTTTATTGTGAGAATACCGTACAGAGAAGTTACAATTATGTGGGCAAGATAACGAGTACATTTCTTATCAAGCATTATTGCCTCCTGGTTGTTTCCCCTTCCCAACTCTTCCCATACTCCTCCTCTCTTCCCACCCAATCCTCCTCCAAGCCCCACCAAAGTTTTTAAGTTTCTTTTTCGACAAAATGACTTGTACATCTCATTGTTGCAATGGGTCCTCCTTTATCCCTAGTTAAACGATTTGTTATTTTTTTCCCTTCCCCTCCACAAACTATACCCACATCAAATACAGTGAAAGTATGGGTTATACTGTGGGGGAGGGACATACAAAGCAACATAGAAATCATCTTATAAATATGATAGAAAGAATTGCATGAAAGGAAAAAAAAACAAAAAATTTGAATACTTATCTTAGGGTTCATTCCAGTAACATCAACTTATCTGACCTTTTCTGCTTGACTCAGACATATACTAATTATTGCAAATAAGGGAAACCATGGGACCTATGTTTCTTTGGGCCTGGCTTACTTCACTTAATATAACTTTTTCCAAGCCTTCCTATGTCCTAACAAATGGGGCTATGTCAATGTCATTCTTTTCTGATGGAGGCATAGAATTCCACATTTTCCTGATCCATTCATCTACTGAGGTGCAGCTGGGTTGGTTCCATATCTTAGATATGGTAAATAATGCCGCAATAAGCATAGTTGTGCTGGTAGCTTTAGTGTGGTCTTGTTTGTGTCACAACTGGTTGGAAATATCACAATGCTATGCTGGATCTCAAATATCATTAATTCACAATGAAGATATGAGTTCACAAAGGGTCTGTGTTGTCTCCAATGTCATGTGTTGGCACAAAAGTGATGAAGTCCTAACAGATTTGTGAGTTCACAATGTGACACCATGGTCTTGATGTCTATCAATATGATGTCACAATGGTCATGATGTAAGTCAATTTATGATAGATATCATATGTCATACCTGAATTATTATGAGTTTGAAAACAGATTCTAAGCATACTGAAAGACTAAAATATCCTAATGGCTGCATATCATACAAGTTATGACTAAAAATTCATGGTCTTTGGAGCTTAAGATTCTTTCATTGAAATTCTATCCTCATTGTGAACTAGTAGAAATTAAAATTGGATATGTCATGGTGATATTACAAACTCATACTGACAACACAAACTCATTGTGACCTCATCACCACTGTGACATCACAACCCCATTGTGACATCACATTGCTGTTGTGCTTTCACAATCACATTGTGACATCACAAAGCTATGTAAGCTCTTATCACCTTTAAAGAAACACAACCTCTGTGGCATCACAGACCTTTGTGTAGCCATATCCTCATAGTGAATTATTGAAAATTGTGATCACACATAGTATTGTATCATCACAAATACTTTCTGCAATAATTATGACTGTGAAATCACATTGTCATCATAACACCATCATCTCATTGTGATATCACCAAACCCCAATGATACCATACCATTTTTCTCTTTTTTAAAATTCTGTGTCTTTTATTATAAGTAAAGTGTACAGAGGGATTATAGTTATATGAGCAAGGTAATGAGTTCATATCCTATCAAACATTGCTGTCTTGACATCACTTTGTCATTTTGATGTCATACACCCATTGTGAATGCCTATTCTTTGATTTTGTTCTATTTCAAATGTGCCATGTGGGTTGATATCAAGACATCACTGTGAACTCATAACTTTTGTGACATCAAAATCTCTTTGTCACAGCACATTGCCTTTGTTATATCACTAACTCACTGTGACATCAAATACCTCTCCTGTCCTCATAACACTTGTGACATGCTATTGTGATATCTTAGGCCCATTTTTGTGAGTTGAAAAATCTGTGTTTGACCTCATATTTCAGATATGACATGAGATATCTAAAATCCAGTGTAACATATTGATATCACACTGCTGGACATCATATCCTTTGTGTCAGACCTTTTAGTTCTTCACCTTTTTGACTACATATACGTTAGTGACATCAGAATCCCTTCCCAAACTCATATACTCATGGTGAGTTAATGACAATTGGGATCCCATATGCCATTGTGACATCATGAACCCCTTGGGACATCTCCAATCTATTACGACCACCTCATCAGTATGGCGTCACCAATTGTGACATCAAAACATTATTATAATAAGATGTTGAGACATCACATTGTGTGTGTGAAATCACTGTCCCATTGGGTTTTCTCATAATATGGCCTCATACGATAAAGCTTCTTCTATCTCCTGGTATCCTCATATTGAATTCTAAGTAATTGAAATTGGATATATCATTCTGAAATTACAAACAAACTGTGACATCACAAAACTGTAGTGATCTCATCACCACCACGGTGACATCAAAAAATACAATGGGATACAGGGACCAAGATGGCGATGGGGCAGTAGGGAAACGCCACAGCTCTCTCCAACCAAAAAGAGAGTTCGAGTTCCTACGCTTAATCTCCCCAAGAGACCTACAACAACAAAAAGACGAACACTCAGAGAAAAACCAGAGGCAGAGAATAACAAAAAAAGAAAGAGAGAAAAAGAAGAATTTCAAAACAGAGAAAAGCAAAGACCCCTCCCCCAACCTTTACTGGCCGGGCGGCAGTGCGCCAAGCCGCCGGCCAGCCGGCCTGGCGGGGGCTGGGGGAGCCCCAGAGACACAGCAGAGACACAGGGGGCCGCTTTCAGAACATCAGGTACTGGTTTGCAGAACAGCAGATCGCCAGGAACAGAGAAACCTACCAGCCGGGAGTCTCCACGAGGATCCCACCCCCACCCCTCACTCTCCACCCGAGCAGAGAGACTCCATCCCGCCAAAGCCGCTCTGCATCAGCAGAGTGACAAAAGGACCTGTCGGCAGACCACCCGGCCCGCCTGATTGCAATTGCAACGATCCAGCACTCTCCACCCGAGCAGAGAGGTTCCATCCCACCAAAGCCGCTCGGCGCCAGCAGTGCGACAAAGGGTCCTGTCTGCAAACCACCCGCCCGCCCGATCACGATCGCAACGACCCGGCGGGGTCACTCGGGCCCCAGAGGTACCGAGAAGAAGCTGCCTGAGTGTGGACACTCTTGACCCGACAGCTTCGACAGAGGCAGAGACAGAAAAGAATCACACAGAGCCACCACCGCCCAACCCAGCCTGGATTGCAACAACAACTGACGACCTACACCACACAAAAACAACCAGCTCCAGGGTGAGTACCCCACAGGGGAAGTGTATCCCTCAAGGGAGACCAGAGCTGGAGGGAATCCCCAGACCCTGACCTAGACTCCCTACCCCAGCACCCGGACCACAGGACCCACTAAAACTGGGAACTGTTTGAGAGCTCCACCAGCCCGTGGAGCACACTCAGCTGGCCAGGCTAGAGCAAGAGCACCCCTGGAAGGGAGCTTAAATGCCCAAGCCAGGAACAGCGCCCCTGGGTCAAGACTACCAACAGTAGAAGAAATTCGAACTGTGTCCCCCAGGCTGTATAACCTAGGTGGTATACACATCAGCACAGGCCTAACGAGTGCGCTCCAGGCTGCATAACCTAGGTGGTATACACATCAGCACAGGCCTAACAAGTGCGCTCCAGGCTGGGGCCGGAACCAGGCCCGGGGATCCGGCGCCTGAACAACACAACCAACTTCTCCCAATTGAAGTAAAAAGCTGAGCATATGCCTCAACAGAGGGGAGAAAACCAGGAAACAACACTCCCCCGGGAAGCACGCCTGTGACAACAAAAGACCTGGAGGCCCAGGACAAGAGAAGCCCAAACCCCACCAAAACTCCACCCATATACCCTAGACTGAGAATTGGGCAACACAGGCTGCCAGCACCTGATAGTAAGCAGGAGCTCAGACTGTTAAGGCGGCTCAGCAATAGAGTGATAGTCTTGGATGTATGAGGCCCTGGATCTGATTCCTCAGCATCACAAAAGCAAAAAGGGTCAGAAGTGGTGCTGTGGCTCAAACGGTAGGGTGCCAGCCTTGAGCTGAAAAGCTGAGGGACAGCACCCAAACCTAGAGTTCAAGCCCACAACCAGCCCAAAACAAATAAACAAAAACACATCAGGAGCTCACAGCAGACTCCAGCATTTGGGAGAGTGCATCCAGAGCATCTGTTCTTCACAAGAGCACCCGTAGGAGCAAACACAAGCAGTCTAGGCTGCTCAACCCTTCCAAAGGCGGGAACTGCCAGCAATCTACAGCAGAGAGCTGAGAATCCTAAGTAGGTCAGAATAGCAGCTGGAAATAGGCTCCCAACAGAACCCAGATCAGGCACAGACTCTCTCTACCAATACAGAATCAGCAACCAAGCAAAGACAGACACACCAAAACAAAATTGAAGAGCAGTCTCCTGAACCTCCATGCGAAAATCACAGAGAAAAATCACAAGGTTTACTACCACCCAGGACAGCAAGCCCACCTCAAAAGCCAGCAGCCACACAGGGGAGAGCCCCAGTGGGAGCAAAGCAGGAATGGAAGACAAAGGCTACTTCCAAGGGTTGCTGGAGGCAATGACTCAAGAAATAAAGCGAGAAATTGATCAGAAATTGAAAGAGCACAAGGATGAACTATCCAAAGAGATACAGGGTATCAAACAAGAGATGCATGCAAAAATAGAAGCTGCACAAACCTCAGTAAGAAGTGAGATAAATGCCAAATTAGAGGTAATGCATACCTCATTGAGAGGTGAGATCAGTACTCTGAGAACCAACATTGAATCCATAAAGGGATCCATTTCCTCCATGCAAACCACAATAGAAGCCACTGTCAACAGAGTGAATAAAATGGAAGGTAGGGTGTCAGATACAGAAGACAGAATACACCAACTGGACCAAAAAGTGACAGATATGGAAAAAACACTCAAATTAAACCAAAGGGATATTCAAGAGCAAGCAGATAATGCTAAAAAATTTAACCTTCGCATAATTGGAGTGGACGAAGGTGAGGAATTCCAGAGCAAGGGAATGCAACACCTATTTAACAAGATAATCAATGAAAATTTTCCCCACCTCAAAAACGACCATCTTAACTACATCACAAAAGCTTATCGAACACCCAACAAGCAAGACCCCAGGAGAAACACTTCTAGACACATTATAGTAAAAATGATAGATCTGAATAATAAGGAAACAATCCTGCATGCAGCAAAAATGAAGAAGGAGCTATACTACAATGGGAAAAAAATAAGAATTACTGCAGATCTCTCCACACAAACAATGAATGCAAGAAAAGCCTGGGAAAGCACCATACGAGCCCTGAGAGCCAATAACTGCCAACCCAGACTGATCTACCCGGCAAAGCTAGCATTCACATTTGATGGAGAACTGAAAACTTTTAATAGCAAAGAAAAACTAAATGAATACATAAACATTAAGCCAGCATTACAAAGAATTCTAAGAGGGGGGACACAACCTGAAGAAAGCAGCCAGGAACTGGGGCCTGCCCCAAACAGGCGTTACTCAAAGTCTAACTGAGCAAGCACAGGAGGAAAGGAAAAAAGAAAAACTTAGGAAAACAGAATGGCAGGGACAACAATGCATCTCTCTATACTTTCTCTTAATATAAATGGGCTGAATTCGCCAATTAAAAGAAAACGAACTGAGGACTGGATAAGAAAACAAGACCCATCCATCTGTTGCCTTCAGGAGACCCACCTCTCAGCCAAACATACAAACAAACTCAGAGTGAAGGGGTGGAAAAGGATCTACCAATCAAACGCCCCCAGTAAGAAAGCAGGTGTAGCTATCCTGATATCTGACAAAATAAACTTTTCATTAAAATCAGTACAGAAAGACAAGGACGGACACTACATATTAATAAAGGGAACAATCCAAGAGGAGGATATAACCATCATCAACTTATATGCCCCAAATATTGGTGCACCCAGATATGTCAAACAAATGCTCTCAAACTTACAGAATAAAATAGATCCCAATACGATAATACTAGGAGACTTTAACACACCACTCTCACCAAAGGACAGGTCTACCAACCAGAGGATTGGCAAAGAAGCTACCGAATTAAGAGAGGCCATACTTCAAGCGGAATTAACTGACATCTACCGAGTATTTTACCCTAAAACAACACAGTACACATTCTTCTCAGCAGCTCACGGAACTTTCTCCAAAATAGACCATATCATAGTTCATGCAAGGAACTTAAGCAAATACAAAGGGATCGACATAATCCCCTGTATCCTATCTGACCACAGTGGAATCAAGCTAGCTCTCAATAACAAAGCATACCGCAGAAATTTCTCCAATACATGGAAATTGAACAGCACACTCCTTAACAATGCCTGGATAACAGAAGAGATCAGAGAAGAAATAAAGCATTTCCTACAATTCAATGAAAATGAAAACACCTCACAAAGAAACTTGTGGGACACAGCAAAAGCAGTCCTGAGGGGCAAATTTATTGCCCTCAGTACCCACATCAAGAGAATGGAGACAGACCAAGTAAATAATCTCATGTTGCAATTAAAACAGCTAGAAAAACAGGAAAAAATGGGACCTAAAGCTACTAGACGAAGCCAGATAACCAACTTAAAAGCAGAGATTTACCAATTAGAAAATCAGAAAACCATAACCAAAATAAACCAAACAAAAAGCTGGTTCTTTGAAAAAATAAACAAAATTGATGGCCCATTGGTTAGATTAATTAAAAAAAAGAAGAGAGGAAACCCATATTAATAGGATTAGGGATGCCATGGGAAACATCACCACACGTACCCAAGATATCCAAACAATTCTAACAGACTACTTTCAAAAGCTATACTCTCTAAAGGAAGAAAATCGGGCAGAAATGGATGCATTTTTAGAGAAATACAAGTTGCCCAAACTGAGCAAAGAAGAAGTTAACCAATTAAATAAGCCAATATCCTATAATGAGATACAGGAAGCTATCAAAAGTCTTCCAATAAAAAAAAGCCCAGGACCAGATGGATTCACAGCAGAATTCTATAAGACCTTTAAACAAGAACTAATACCCATACTCTTCAGAGAAACAGAGAAGGAAGGAGCTATCCCAAACTCATTCTACGAAGCCAATATCACACTCATCCCCAAACCAGGCAAAGACCCAACCAAAAAGGAGAATTACAGGCCAATCTCCTTGATGAACACAGATGCAAAGATCCTTAACAAGATTCTAGCTAACAGAATCCAGAAACACATAAAAAAATAATTCATTATGACCAGGTAGGTTTCATCCCAGAGACACAGGGATGGTTTAACATACGTAAGTCAATAAATGTAATCCAACATATCAAGAGAGCCAAGGTCAAGAATCACATGATTATCGCTACAGATGCAGAAAAGGCCTTTGACAAAATTCAACATTCATTCATGCTAAAAGCTCTGGAGAAAATAGGAATAGAAGGAACATTTCTAAAAACAATAAAAGCCATTTATGACAGACCAATAGCCAATATTATACTTAATGGGGAAAAGCTGCAACCAATTCTCCTAAAATCAGGAACAAGGCAAGGATGCCCACTGTCTCCACTCCTCTTCAATATAGTCCTAGAACCCTTAGCCAGGGCAATAAGGCAAGAAAAAGACATTAAAGGGATCCGCATAGGGAAAGAAGAAGTTAAACTATCCCTTTTTGCAGATGACATGATACTATACCTCCACTATCCCAAAAACTCCATCCCCAAACTCTTAGAAATCATAAATCACTTCGGCAAAATAGCAGGATACAAAATAAACCCACAAAAATCAGTTGCCTTCCTATACACTGATAATGTACAGGAATAGAGGGAAATAAAGGGAGCAACCCCATTCACAATAACCTCCCGAAAAATAAAATATTTAGGAATTAACCTAACCAAAGATGTAAAAGAACTATTTAATGAGAACTATAAAAAGTTAAAGAAAGAAATTGCAGAAGACACTAGGAAATGGAAAGACCTCCCATGCTCCTGGATAGGCCGACTTAATATAGTAAAGATGGTAATACTTCCAAAACTAATATACAAATTCAACGCAATTCCGATTAAAATCCCAATGACGTACATCACTGAAATACAGAAAACAGTCCAAAATTCATATGGAACAACAAAAGACCTAGAATAGCCAAAACAATTCTAGGGGATAAAGACAATATGGGAGGGCTATCCATGCCGAACTTCAAACTCTACTACAGAGCTATAATAACAAACACAGCATGGTACTGGCACAAAAACAGACCCGAAGACCAATGGAACAGAATAGAAGATCCAGAAATAAATCCACAGGCCTACAGCCAGCTGATATTCGACAAAAGAGCCAAAGACATACAATGGAAGAAACACAGCCTCTTGAACCGCTGGTGCTGGGAAAACTGGGCAGCCACATGCAGAAAACTAAAAGTGGACCCCAGCCTATCACCATGCACCAACATCAACTCAAAATGGATTAAAGACTTTAACATTAAACCTGAATCTCTGAAACTACTGCAGGACAGAGTAGGAGAGACACTTGAACTAATAGGCACAGGAAGGAACTTCCTGAACAGAGTCCCAGGGTCACAACAAATTGGAGAGAGACTCGACAAATGGGACTACCTTAAAATAAAAAGCTTCTGCACAGATAAAGCTATCGCAACCAAGCTAGAAAGACAACCAACTAATTGGGAAAAAATATTTACCAGCAATATATCAGACAAGGGGTTAACATCCTGTATATACAGGGAACTCAAGAAACTAATCCCTCCCAAACCCAACAAACCAATTACTAAATGGGCAAGGGAACTAAAGAGGGACTTCTCAAATGAAGAAATAAAAATGGCAAAGAAACACATGAGGAAATGTTCATCATCCCTGGTGGTGAAGGAAATGCAAATAAAGACAACCCTGAGATACCACCTTACCCCAGTCAGAATGTCCCACATCCACAAATCAGCCAACGACAAATGCTGGAGGGGATGTGGAGAAAGATGAACCCTATTACACTGCTGGTGGGAATGTACACTTATACAACCACTTTGGAACAGTCTGGAGGGTCCTCAGAAAGCCAAAGATTGACCTCCCTTATGACCCAGTCATACCACTTCTAGTCATCTACCCTGAACAACAGGAACCAATATACAAGGACACGTGCACCTCCATGTTTATTGCAGCACTGTTCGCAATAGCTAGGATATGGAAACAACCTAGATGCCCCACCACAGATGAATGGATCCAAAAATTGTGGTATCTATACACAATGGAATATTATGCAGCCATTAGAAATGACAAAATAATGGCATTTGCAGGGAAATGGATGGAGCTAGAAGGAATCATGTTGAGCAAGGTAAGCCAAGAACGAAGAGACAAACAGTACATGGTCTCCCTGATAAGTGGATGATGAATCCAAAATGTTAGGTGATATGACAAAACTAACAGGACTTAAGAAACAAAGAACTCCCACTCATCTGGTTGAACCACTACTAAATATCCCCATGCTGCTGATCACATATATGGTATATAACATATGAGCACCGTTATATATTACAGACTGTGATAGACAATTTGCTCCAGGAAAGTTAGAATGAACTTGTGACTTTAAATGAGCATCATTATTCCACAATACTGTGAATTTCCGGAAATTAAGTAATCACTTAATCACAATCAAAAAAAAAAAAAAAGAACCTTGGGGAAGGGAGGGAGGGAGGGGATGGTAGGGGGAAAACAATGGAGGGGGTAACAATGTTCAAGAGGAAGTGGAAGTGTACTCATTACCTCACTCATGTAACTGTAACCCTCTGTATAGTATCTTTACAATAAAAAAAATAAAAAAATAAATCATTGATAAAAAAAATACAATGGGACATGTCATTTCCATTTTGACATTATGAATCACATTGTACCATTCCAATTAAGACCTCTTACCACCTTTAAAACATACATGGCCTCTGTGACATCACAGAACCTTTTTTGTATCCATATCCTTATGGGGAACTAATGACAACTGACAGACATACCATTGAAATATAACAAATCTTTTCTGACTTCATCATAATTGTGACATCATGTTGCCATTATGACACCATCAGCTCATTTTGACATGTAAAACTACAATGACATCATAGCATTGTAACATCACATTGTCATTCTGATGTCATACACACGTTGTGCTTGCCTATTAAGTTTTTCATTCTATTTTTAATGTGGCATGTCGGTTGATATCAGAAACCCATTGTGATATCACCATGCCTTAGTAGCATTACATTGCCACTGTGATGTCACATTGCCAAATTGATGTCACAAAGGGATTTTGATGTGACAATGTTTATGACATCACAATGAGTTTCTGATATCAACCCACATGCCACATTTCAAATACAATGATTAGGCATTCATAATGTGACTATGATGTCACAATGACATATTGGCAAGTGCTATAATGTCATAAGCTAAAGATGTTATAACAACATTGTGATGTTACACTGGTTATGATGTGACAGAGTTTGTAATGTTTCAATGGTTATGAGGTCACAGTGTGTTTCTGATATCAACTGATATGCCACATTTGAAAAAGAATGAAATCACAGTGTATACATTCACAATGTGTCTATGAAAGCAAAATGGCAATGTGATGTCATAATGCTATGATGTTACTGTAGCTTGGTGATGTCACAATGAGTTGATGGTGTCATAAAAACAGTCGGATTTCACACTGGTAATGATGTCACAAAGGGTTTGTGATGTCACAATGGCATGTCAGAATTTAATTGCCATTAATTTATGGTGAGGATATAAGAGTGAAATCTCGACATACACAAATGAAGTATGATGATGCAAAGGCCATGTTTTTTGTTAAAAGTGCTAAAGTTGCTAACAGGTTTCGGTTGTCAAAGTGTTAATGATATAAAAATGATATAATTATTGATATAAAATGAGTTAATGATGTCCAAACTAGTTTGTAATGTGACATCTTATTTCACATTTCAATTGCTAGAAGTTCAGAATGATACAATTCACAGAAGGGGCTTGACATTCCAAAAGCCATGAATTTTCTAAGATGTAATGAGATCATAATAGGTTTGTGAAAGTATGTAATATCACAATTGCAATATGATGTCAAATTATAATGTCATAATAGTGTTGTTATAT
This sequence comes from Dipodomys merriami, assembly GCF_024711535.1. Lineage (NCBI taxonomy): Eukaryota > Metazoa > Chordata > Mammalia > Rodentia > Heteromyidae > Dipodomys > Dipodomys merriami. Next base: position 4,861,931 of record NW_027202349.1, on the reverse strand, counting down.
CACAATTAGTTGGTGATGCCATAATAGAGATGAGTTCAAAATAGTTTTGTGATGTCACAGTAGATTGGTGATGTGACAATGGCAGTCCAGACCTCAATTTTCATTAATTCACAATGAGTATATAAATTTAGAACGGGCTTGTGACGATTCCAAAGCATTTGTTGGCACAAATGTGATGAAGTCAGAGCAGATTTGTGATGTGACAATGTGACACAATGGTAATTAAATCTAGTAGTGTGATGTCACAATGTTCATGATATCACAGCATAGTGCTAATATTTCATGTCACACCTGAAATAATATGTCAAAAAGAGTTTGAGCTCTTAATGAGCCTAACATAACACAGTGGCAACATGTCACAAAACATGAGGACAGGACATGTTTGAGTTGTCACAGATGTTTAGAAATATCACAAAGGGATTATGATGTCACAATGATTATGAAGTCAAAATGTTTTTGATATGAACCCACATGCCACATTTGAAAAATAATGAAATCAAATAATAGGCATTCATAATGTATATATGATGTCACAAGGACAATGTGATATCATAGTGGTATGATGTCATTACATATTTGTGATGTCACAATGAGCTGATGTCATAATGACAATGTGATGTCACACTGATTATATTGTAAATCCTTTGTGACATCCATACATCATCCATCCATACTCAGAGACATGGAGTTATTGCCTTCTTTTTTTTCTTTGTCAGGTCTGAGGTTGAAATATGAGCCGAGGCCCTATCCCTGATCTCCTCTTGCTCAAGGGTAGTCCTCTGCCCTTGAGCCACAGCCCCAACACATGGGGATATTTTCCTGTGATCTCTTAGAAATAAGCTGAATTCAATTTGGCATTCTATACATCTCAGCCTGCTGAGGAGCTAGTATTACAGGCAGGAACCACTGACACCTGGCTTTCTTTTCTTCTTGTTCTTTTTTACATCGTGACAATCTGAAATCTTCACAGTATTATTCCAAAGGTTTTCATTGGAAGTAAACTACCTAGCGTTTGAGTTCGAATGCCAGGACTACCACCCACAAATGGAGAGAGATCCTGACAGACTAGTTCCTATTTATGTGCATGCTATCAAAATAATAATTAATTTTGCAGTTAATTCATGATTCTATTTTAGAATGCCACACAAAAATTATTGGATTTATAGCTTCCATTCTAGCACCATGGTATGATTCCCCTAAAGGAAGGATACTAATTTTTATTAAAATTTTTATAAGTATTCAGCCATGATACTTCATTAAATGGAGGCATAATTTCATAACTAATCATTGGTAAGTATATTTAATTTATATAATTTAATAATATCCTCACATTCTCTCTCTCTGTATATATATATATATATATGTGTGTGTGTGTGTGTGTGTGTGTGTGTGTGTGTATATATATATATATATATATATATATATATATATATATATACAGCTTTCTACACATCTATCAATATATATATATATAGGGCACTACTGTGGCTTGATCACAGGTCCTTAGAACTTCCTGGCAGCTCAGTTTGCCAGAGGTTGGTGTGCTAAGACTGTGACCCCATTTATGGATTGGCCATTGTAGGCTGTGAGTTAAAATCCCAGCATCGCCAAAAATTTATTCATGGAGTAAGAAACCACTTTCCACACATATTTTTCCTGAAAAAAATTCCTGGGTCTCAGTATAATGTATAATCCATATGCAAATATATCCTGTGTGATAGGATGTAATAAATGAAATGTTATATGTGTAATAATAATAAATAAATAAGGGTAATAAATGTCATACTTACTAAACCCATGTATGTAAACAGTGATCATATATGAATATCATTTTTTTCCAGTGCTGGGGCTTCAATTCAGGCCCTGGAAACTGGTCTGAATTTCTTGTCCTCTAGGACCAAGAGCTTCCCCTTCACCCACAATGCCACAGAGTTACCCAGACCCTGAGTTCAAATCCCATGCCAGCCAGAAAAATTCCAAAAAATTCCAAAAAAAATCCCAGCCAGGGCTTTATTTTGTTATGTTTTTTGGCCAAACATGGGGCTTGAACTCAGGTCTTGGCATCTCTGCCACAGCTGAGCTTGGGATCCTAGGACCCAAGTTCAAATCTCGGGGTTAGCAAAAAATTAAAATTGAAAGGAGAAGGATAAAACGGAGAAGTTCAAGAAGGTGGTTTTACATTTTTTCGCTTTGCATTGTGACCATCCTGGGTCTAAATGACAAGGCCCAGAAAGTGTACATGACCTTACATGCTGATGTTTGGCTGGCTATTATGGTAGCCATAGCCGAAACCTCAACTTAAGCCTGGAGGTCAAATCCTGGGACTGCCGCTAATGATTGGTGGGAGATTTTAAGAAACGCATTCCAATATACATCACTATAAATGTTATAAAAGTAACAATTAAGTTAGTAGTTAGTGTATGAGTATAGTATAAAATTATACACATTGACTAGATACATATAGTACATTGACTAATTTTCAATTTTAATACTTTATTATGTATTCAACCATGATAGTTAAAAGTCGAAGGAATAATTTTTCAATAATTGGCAGTAATATAATTTATGTAATTTCATAATATGCAGTCATCTTTCTTTTGTATTATACATATACATATATTTATACATCTACATATATATATGTAGGCACATATATATGCCAATCTACACATTTATCTGTTTATAAATGTCATTCCTGTGGCTCAGTGCTATATAGTGATGGCTAGAATATACAAAGCCCTGGATTCGATTTCTCACTACCACATGCACATAAAAATCCGGAAGTAGTGCTGTTGCTCAAGCAGTAGAGCACTAGCTTTGAGCATAAAACCTTAGGGACTGTGTGCAGAGCCTTACTCAAGAACCAGGACGGGCACCAAAAAAGATTGAATGTTGTGACTGCAACTATATAAGAATAGGACTTCAAATACCTCATCACAGAGCAAGCTGGGTGTTTGGTGCTGACAGCTGCAATATAATCTGAATACCCAGATGCAACCAAGCGCCATGGAACCAGATGCTGCTGGCTTGCTCACCCCTGTCATCCAAGATACTTGGGGGCTGAGACCTGACACTGGTGGGTTTAAAACCCAGCCCTGGCAGGATGTCTGTGAAACTCTGAGCTGTGGCTCAAAATGGTAGAGCTCTAGCCTTGAGCAAAAGATCTTAGGATAGTACCCCCAACACTTTAGTGCAATCCTTGTGGGTGACTCCCCCCCCAAAAAACACCCCTCTAAATTATTAGATGTGAACTTTGTGTAGTTTGTGATGGGTTTCTGAAAGAATGGTGATACTGATGAAAGCACCCTAATACTAATGACAGCTTGTGGGATACAGCTCTGTGATGAGTCCTTCCTGGGGTTCTGAGTCCCTCACGGGGTGCTGTGTGCTGAATCCTGCACAGGATGTAATGTGCTGAGTCCTTCACCGGGTTCAGTGTGTTGAGTCCTTCATTGGGTGCTGGGTGCTGAGTCTTTCACAAGATGCTGTGTGCTGAACCCTGTAAAGAGGGTTATGTGGAGCCAGGCACCGGTGGCTCATGCATGTCATCCTAGCTACTCAGGAGGCTGAGATCTGCGTATCGTAATTCAAAGCCAGCCCGGGCAGGAAAGTCGGTGAAAACCTATCTCCAATAAACCACAAGAAAACCGGAAGTGGTGCAGTAGCTAAAATTGTAGAACACTAGCCTTGAGCTGAAGATCTGAGGGACAGAGCTCAGGCCAAGAATTCAAACCTCACGACAGAATAAAAAAAGAGTGTTATATGTTTTGTCCATCAAAGGGTGCATTCTTTCACATTGTCCTTGTAAGAACTCCACAACTGAGATGATTATGCAGATAAGAATATTGAAAATCAGATATGTCCCCATGGGAGGGACAAAATTATGTATCACTGAAGACTAGTGAGTTGTCTCCTGCAGAAAATTGTTTTGTTTTATTTTGTTTTTCTCAGTCATGAACCTTGAACTCAGGGCCTAAGCACTGATCCTTACTTCTTGGGCTCATGGATAGCATTTCACCACGTGGAGCCAAGGAACCACTTGCAACAGAGTGTCATGGCCTAGGGTTCTATAGCAGAGGTCTGTCATCCTGCCTTCTCAGGAAGCTGAGATCTGAGGATCTGAGTTCCAAACTATCTCAGACACAAAATGTCCCATGAGACTATTATCTCCAATTCACCACTAAGAAACCTGAAGTGATAGCTGGGTGCTTGTGGCTCATGCTGATCATCCTAGCTACTCAGGAGGATGAGATCTGAGGATCATGGCTCAAAGGTAGCCTGGGAAAGAAAGTCCTTGAGACACTTAGCTCCAATGAACCGCAAAAAAACCAGAAGTGGTTCTGTGGCTCAAGTGGTAGAGCAACAAGATTTGAGCTGAAGATCTCAGAGACAGCCCCAGGCCCAGCTTTCCACTCCTACAATCGGCAACAATAAAAAAAATAGATACACACTAACAAACTGAAGTAGAGGGCTGGGAATGTGCCTTAGGGGTATAGTGCTTTGCATATATGAAACCCTGGCCTTGATTTCTCAGGACCACATCACTAGGGAAAAGCCTGAAGTGCCTCTGTGGTTCAAGTAGGAGAGGGCAATCCTTATAGAAGAGAAACTAGGTACAGTGCTATGTCCTGAGTTCAAGCTCCAGGACTATAATATGCATACACACACACACACACACACACACACACACACACACACACACACACACACACACACACACACACACACACAAAGAGGGAGAGAGAGAGAGAGAGAGAGAGAGAGAGAGAGAGAGAGAGCGAGAGAGAGAGAGAGAGAGAGAGAGAGAGAGAGAGCAGAAGTGAAGCTGTGACACAAAAACAGCACTAGACTTCTCTGTTCTGAGCTCATTGCCAGCACCCAGGCCCTGTGTTCAACCCTAAAGCGTAGTCACCCAGGGCCCAACTAGGAGAGGTCAAAGATTTCAAAATCTGATGAGCTTCACCAGCCCTAGATGACTGGAAGCTTTGTGATATCCAACATGTGCTTGGATTTCCAAAGCCTCCAGAAAACTAGAAAAGGCATCATCGGCCCATCATTGCCCTCAATGGAACATTTCATTAGGTTCAGTGCCCTACTTGTCTGCCAGAAGGACTCCTGAATTATATTGAGCAATGTATCTGAGCCCAGGAATATAGTCTCACAAAGGCAAGATGAGTGCACAGAACTTGTCCTGCCATGGGAGTTGGTACAAATGAAGGCTTCCTGTCAAAAAACAGCACTGGGAAGAGAGATAGCTTGTACAAAGAGGACTTTTTCTCCTGACCTTCAGAGACCGCCCGCACTCCTCCTCACTAATTGGCCCAGATGGAGTTGTTTGATACACAGCTCTACAGGAGGGAGGCCTTCTGTGTGCCTGTCCAGACAATGAAAAAGACTTCTTCCAGCTGGCATGGGATGCAGAGAAACCCTCAGGCTACAATAGGAGCAGTGAGGGGAGCCCTGGAATCTGTAATGTCATAAAAGCAATCTCTGTGTTATGAACTCATTGAATTGAATACAAATTTCCTATCTTGGTGCCATTTATCATAGCTACACGGGAGCTTCACTTATAGGAATATATCTATACATACACAAAGAAATGGAGGTGCAGGTTCTTTTTGAGGGGGCAGGTCCAAGAGTTGAACTATGAGCCTAGGCCTTGTATCTGAGCTCCTTTTGCTCAAGGGTAGTGCATTAAGTTGGAGTCAGAACCCCACTTCTAGGTTTTTCTGTGATCTCTTTGAAATAATAGTGCCATGGACTTTCTTATGCTGGCTGGATTCAAACTCAGATTATCTACATCTTAGCCTCCTGAGGAGCACGGATTACAGTCAGCAGACATTGGCACCTTCTTTCTTTTCTTCTTCGTTTTGTAATCTGGACAATCTGACTTCTTAATAGGGTCATTCCAATGGTTTGGACTTATAAGCCAACTACCCATTGTTCCTTATAGCTAAGTTCTCTGAAAAGGTTTTTCTCTACTCATCATCCCTTCTGGTCACAGGTTTGAAACCAAAAGTGAGAAGTGAGTGTCACAAGATTTATGAGGAAATGTCCACAAGACATGCCAGTACTGTCATTTAGCATTGAGATGCAGTTAATTTACTGTCTCAGGGTATGAGGACCAAAAGCTAGAACGATCCTCATACTGTCTGCATTGCTCCTTTTGCCTAGAAAGTGATCTAATAATTATGTGTTTTGTGTCTCCAACCTTAAGTATCTAGAACACAGTAGAAGCATCTTCCTGTTTCTGTTTTTCTCAATTACCTCTCGAGATTTAGATGAAAGATTTGTGTGGAGTGGCTCCTAGGTGAATCCCTGAGGAAAACCACTTGAAGCCTCCTCAGGAGATCATGATTAAAAGCCAGCCCTAGCAGGAAAGTCTGTGGGACTCTTGTCTCCAATAAACCACCAGAAAACCAGAAGTGGAGCAGTGGCCTAGAGGGTAGAGCTCTAGCTTTGAAAGAGAAGGCCAAATAAGAGATACAGGCCAGACCAGGCAGGAAAGCCTGGGAGGTGCTTATGTTCAGTGAACGACCTGATGGCTGGCAGTGGAGTTGTGGCAGTGGTAGAGCCTCAGCCTTGAGCAAAACAGCTGAGGAAGGTATCACACACTGAGTTTAAGCCATGGGATGGCCACCAAAAAATTTCAAAAAGCAAAGGCCAAGTTTATGTATGAATGCCCTACTTACAGCTGTATATTACCTCACTGAGTGCAAACAGGCTGTATGCAATGCTTCTGCTTTTATTTACTGATTTAGTTTTCAGATATGCTCATTGCGCATACTGCATCATTCTGTTCATTTCAGCCTCATCGTTTTTCTCTTCTCAGATTCCAGGCCTGTGTCCTTATATGATGCACACTAAAGCTCTCAGCAGCCTTTATTTACATTTTATTATGAGGCCAATGCAGGAACCGTCACAAATCAGG